>NW_026640536.1:0-1168 GCF_028554395.1 Pezoporus wallicus | reverse complement strand
CGAGGAGAGACTGAAATGATGGTGACCCCGTTGCAAAGCTGCTTGTGTGCTGAAGAGCTAAGAGCACCTTAGCTTTCTGCTGCTCCTTCTGCCGTGTGAGCAGATGCCACTGTTCATTCTGTGCTGACTGTGTTGCTGCGCAGCAGAGAGCAGCCTCTGGACTGATTCCATTCAAATGCTTTTCCTGTATGAATGTGAGCAGTGAAAGCAACGATGGAGGCACCAATGTGGGGATTGTGTGCTGAACAGGTCCAGCACCAGCTTTCAATCCTGGCTCTTCTGCTGTGGAAGCAGAGGCCAAACGTTCGTGCTGTACTCAATCTGCTGCTGGGCAGCTGAGCAACACCACCTGAGAAGTCGGATTCAAATGGACTTTTAGGTATGAAACCGAGGAGAGACTGCAATGATGGTGACCCCTTTGCAAAGCTGCTTGTGTGCTGAAGAAGCAGAGCACTAGCTTTCCTGCTGCTCCTCTGCCGTGTGAGCAGATGCCACTGTTCATTCTGTGCTGACTGTGTTCCTGCGCAGCAGAGAGCAGGCTCTGGACTGATTCCATTCAAATGCTTTTCCTGTATGAAAGTGAGCAGTGAAAGCAACGGTGAATGCACCAATGTAAAGGGGATTGTGTGCTGAACAGGTCCAGCACCAGCTTTCAATCCTGGCTCTTCTGCTGTGGGAGCAGAGGACAAACGTTCGTGCTGTACTCACTGGCGGCTGGGCAGCTGAGAGACACCACCTGAGAATTTGGATTCAAATGGACTTTTAGGTATGAAACCGAGGAGAGACTGCAATGATGGTGACCCCGTTGCAAAGCTGCTTGTGTGCTGAAGAAGCAGAGCACTAGCTTTCCCTGCTGCTCCTTCTGCCGTGTGAGCAGATGCCACTGCTCTTCTGCTGTGGGAGCAGATGCCAAACGTTCGTGCTGTACTCACTGTGCTGCTGGGCAGCTGAGAGAGACCACCTGAGAATTTGGATTCAAATGGACTTTTAGGTATGAAACCGAGGAGGGACTGCAATGATGGTGACCCCGTTGCAAAGCTGCTTGTGTGCTGAAGAAGCAGAGCACTAGCTTTCCCTGCTGGTCCTTCTGCCGTGTGAGCAGATGCCACTGTTCATTCTGTGCTCACTGTGTTGCTGCGCAGCAGAGAGCGGGCTCTGGACTGATTCC
>NW_026640535.1:0-11285 GCF_028554395.1 Pezoporus wallicus | reverse complement strand
TGGCCTCAGTGAGCACCATGGTTCAGCACCCATCCCTTTGCACTGGGTGATGCCCACCCCTTGGCTTCAACACCCATCGCTGGGCTTTGGCACCCGGTATCACCCCCCTCTTTGGGATGGGTCATGAGCACCCCTGGTCTTAACACCCACCCGCTGGCGCTGGGTGATGACCACCCCTTGGCCTCACCACCTTGCGTTGCCCCCCCTTTGTGATGGGTGACAACCACCCGTTGGCCTCAACACCCTCTGTCACCCCCTTTGTTTTGGGTGACAAACACCCTTTGGCTTCAGGACTTTGTGTCACCCCTCCTTTGTGATGGGTGACAACCACTTCCTGGCTTCAATAACCACCATGCTTCAACACCCATCCCTTGGCTTTAGCGCCTTGCATTGCCCCTGCTTTGTGATGGGTGACGACCACCCCTTGGCCTCAACACCCGGTGTCACCCCTCCTTTGTGATGGGTGTCAACCACCCTCTGTCCTTGGTGCCCACCCCTTGGCCTCAACACCCATCCCTTGTCCTCAATGCCCCCCATGGTTCAACACCCACCCCTTTGTGATGGGTGACGACCACCCCTTGGCCTCAACACCCGGTGTTACCCCCTTTGTGATGGGTGACGACCACCCCTTGGCCTCAACACCCATCCCTTGTCCTCAATGCCCCCCATGGTTCAACACCCACCCCTTTGTGATGGGTGACAACCACCCCTTGGCCTCAACACCCATCCCTTGTCCTCAATGCCCCCCATGGTTCAACACCCACCCCTTTGTGATGGGTGACGACCACCCCATGCCCCCCCAGCTCACCCCCCCCACCCCGCAGGTACTCCATGCAGGAGATGTACGCCGTGGTGGCCAACGTGGAGGACTACAAGCACTTTGTGCCCTGGTGCAAGCGCTCGGTGGTGCTGGCGCGGCGCGCGGGGCACCTCAAGGCCCAGCTCGAGGTCGGCTTCCCCCCGGTGCTCGAGCGCTACACGTCCAGCGTCACCCTGGTGCGCCCGCACCTCGTCAAGGTGAGCCCCCGGCGCTATGGGGATGGCGGGGGGGGGGTCCCCCTATTGAACCCCCCCTCTTTGTGCCCCCGCCTCAGGCTGTTTGCACCGATGGGAAGCTCTTCAACCACTTGGAGACCAATTGGCGCTTCAGCCCCGGCATCCCCGGCTACCCGCGCACCAGCACCGTGGACTTCTCGGTGAGGTGATGGATGAGGGGGGGGCTGATGAATCCTGACCCCCCCCCACCCCAAAACACTAAACCCCATCCCCTTCCCCCCCCCATCCCAAGATCTCCTTCGAGTTCCGCTCCCTCCTGCACTCCCAATTGGCCACCGTGTTCTTCGACGAGGTGGTCAAGCAGATGGTGGCCGCCTTCGAGCGCCGCGCGGCCGCCAGCTTCGGGCCCGAGACGCGCATCCCGCGGGAGCTCATGTGCCACGAGGTCCATCAGACGTGAGGGCGGCCCCGGGGCACGGACTGGGACTGGACCCCCCCCAAGCTATTTATATGGGCACTGCTGCATCACCCCCATCCCGATGGGGGGGGGGGGGGGGGGATGCTGAGAGCCCCCCTGGCCCCACGGCGGAGCCAGCGCTGGACTCGTTTGGTTTTAAGTGGTTTTAGTCCCGTTTTGGGCTTGATTGCATTGGTTTTGACCCCCTTTTTGGTTCATTTTTAGCTCCTGGGAAGGGGGGGGGGGTCGCTATGGAAGGGGTTTGGGGGGGGCACACGGGGGGTAGGACCCTTCCTTCCTCCCTCTTCAGGAGCCATAGGGCAGGAGCCGGGCGCAGGAGGGACCCGGCCCCACGGCGCAGTTTGCACAAGGCACACGCACAGGGTTGGGGGGGAGGGGGGGGGCCTCACGCTGCACCCCACCCCCCCCCCATCACCTTTCCCTCTCCTCCAGCACCCCCATAGGGGTGGCTTTGGGGGTGGGGGGCAATAAAGACTTATCCCAAGGGTGAGAGCAGCCTCGTGGTCCTCATTGGGGAGATGGGGGGGGGACCCCAAACCAGCGCTCGCTATGGGGGGGGAGGGGGTGGGGGGACACCACATCCTTCCCCTCCCCCCATCCCCATCTCCCCCCCCCCCCAAATCCCACCGGGATTTGTTAATAAAAACATTTATTTTGCATTTTCTCGTTGTTTGTACAGAAGTGGCCGGGGGGGGGGGGGGGGGGGGGGGGGGGGGGGGGGGGGAGGGGCATCAGACACAGTGGTTGGTGTGGGGGGGAGGGGGGGGTCACACAAACACAGGGTGCAGCCGGGGGGGGGAGGAGTGTATCGAGTCCCTGCGTGGGGGGGGCACATTCATTCTGCTGCCCCCGGGGGGGCGCTGGGACAGAGGCTGGACTGAACCCTCTCAATGGGGAGGGGGGGGGGGGACCCCAACGTTGGTGCCACCCCCCCACCCCCCAGCGCAGCAGCCAAAGGGGGGGGTCCCAGTGTGTGCGGGGCTGCCTCTGCCCCCTCCCCTCCATCAGAGGGGACAGGAGCAAGGGGGGGACCCGTGGTTGGGGGGGGGGGGGGGTTCAGTGCTGAGTCCATCCCGGGCCCATCCCGGCAGCGTTCCCTGCGGAGCCGCGGCCCCGGCCCGGCCCTACCCGGCTTTGTAGCCCACGAGCTGCATGAGCCCCTTGGTGCTCATGGACTTGGGGCGCTCCAAGGGGAACCCCAGCGCCCGGCTCCAGATGAGCTGCGAGAGGACGCCCAGCGCCCGCGAGACGCCGAACAGCACCGTGTAGTAATTCATCTCCTTGAGGCCGTAGTACTGCGGGGAGCGGGCGTCAGCGCCGTGGGGCGGCAACGGGGCGGCAATGGGGTGGCAATGGGGTCAGCGCAATGGGTCAGCACAATGGGGTCAGCACAATGGGGTCAGCACAATGGGGCAGCAGTGGGGTCAGCGCAATGGGGTCAGCACAATGGGGCAGCAATGGGATCAGGGCAATGGGGCAGCACAATGGGGCAGCAGTGGGGTCAGCGCAATAGGACAGCAATGGGGTCAGGGCAATGGGGCAGTAATGGGGTAATAATGGAACAGCAGTGGGGCAGCAATGGGATCAGAGCCATGGGGCAGAAATGGGGGCAGCAATGGGGTCAGTGCCATGGGGCAGCAAAGGGATCAGAGCCATGGGGCAGCAATGGGGTCAGTGCAATGGGGTCAGTGCAATGGTGTCAGTGCAATGGGGCAGCAATGGGACAGCAATGGGGCAACACAATTGGGTAGCAACGGTGTCAGTGCCATGGGGCAGCAATAGGGTCAGCAATGAAGCAGCAATGGGGTCAGTGCCATGGGGCAGGAATGGGGTCAGCAAGGAAGCAGCAATGGGGTCAGTGCCATGGGGCAGCAATGGGGTCAGTGCCATGGGGCAGCAATGGGGTCAGCAATGAAGAAGCAATGGGGTCAAAGCCATGGGGCAGGAATGGGGTCAGCAAGGAAGCAGCAATGGGGTCAGAGCCATGGGGCAGCAATGGGGTCAGTGCCATGGGGCAGCCGGGAGCTCTCCGCCCCGCGCTGGGCTCACCTGCAGCAGGACCCCGCTGTGGGCGTCCACGTTGGGCCAGGGGTTCTTGGCCTTGCCCTGCTCCAGGAGCACGTTGGGGACGATCTTGTAGAGCTGCGCCACCAGCTTGAAGAGGGGGTCCTGGGGCAGGTGCTTGAGCGCGAACTCCCGCTGGCAGCTGTAGCGCGGGTCCGTCTTGCGCAGCACCGCGTGCCCGTAGCCCGGCACCACCTGCACGGAGCCAGGCCCAGAGCTCAGCCCCTTCCGCTGCACCCGGATGCTCCAGGGCTGGCCTTGAGCACGGGCGGGGATGGAGCATCCCCACCTCCTCCATCCAACCCATCCCAGTCCATCACCCATTGCTCCATCACCCATTGCTCCATCACCTCCGCTGCACCCGGATGCTCCAGGGCTGGCCTTGAGCATGGGCGGGGATGGAGCATCCCCACCTCCTCCATCCAACCCATCCCAGTCCATCACCCATTGCTCCATCACCCATTGCTCCATCACCTCCGCTGCACCCGGATGCTCCAGGGCTGGCCTTGAGCACGGGCTGGGATGGAGCATCCCAACCTCCTCCATCCAACCCATCCCATTCCACCACCCATTGCCCCATCACCCATTGCCCCATCGCTTCCACTGCACCAGGATGCTCCAGGGCTGGCCCTGAGCATGGCCCCAGAGGGAGCATCCCAACCTCCTCCATCCAACCCATCCCATTGCCCCATCACCCCTTGCCCCATGGCTCCAGCATCCCTGTAGCCCCCTTCAGCCACTGGAAGCTGCCCTTCCCCAACGCAGCTCCTATGGGAGCTGCTCCAGCCCCTGCTCGTCCTCGTGGCCTCCTCTGGCCGCGCTCCAGCGGCTCCGTGCCCTGGCGCTGAGCTCACCCCGCGGCGCTGGGCTCACCCTGCCCGAGTTGAGCGTGTTCCAGATGAACTCCCGCAGCTTCTCATCCGACACCTCCTTGCCCAGCTCCTTCTGCAGGTCCGTCAGCCAGAGCAGCACCTCCTGTGGGGCGGGGCGGGGTGGGGGGCTCAGCACCGCGCTCCCAACGGGACGGACGGGGGGCACGCGGGCAGCGCTCACCTGGTTGGCGAGGCCGTGCAGGGGCCCTGCCAGCCCGTTCATGGCGGCGGCGAAGGCGAGGTAGGGGTCGGACAAGGCGCTGCCGACCAAGTGGCTGGTGTGGGCGCTCACGTTCCCCCCCTCATGGTCACTGCAGGGCCGAGGAGGCAGCGTCAGGTACCCCCCCCCCCCGTTTATCACCACGGGGCCACGGCGATGCCACCGCTGCCCCATAGCCCCCGGCCCCGCACCTGTGGATGGTGAGGTAGAGGCGCATGAGCTCGATGAACTGGGGCTCGCTGTAGCCCAGCATGTTGGCGAAGTTGTGGGACCAGTCGAGGTTGGGGTCGATGGCGCCGATGCTGCTGCCCTCGCGGTACAGGTTGCGGTAGATCTTGGCGGCCACGCACGGCAGCTTCGCAATGAGGTCCATGGCGTCCTCGTAGACAAACTGAGGCGGAGCAATGAAACCAGGACCTCCCCCCCCACCCCCGGCACCCCATCACGGTGGGGTCCTCACCCCCCCCACCCCACCCCACCCCGTTACCTCCCAGTACTTGGCGCGATGGACGCCCTCGCCGTAGGCGCGGGCGAACTTGCTCTCGCTGTTGAGCGCGGTGATGGCGGCGCTCAGCTGGGACATGGGGTGCAGGTTGGTGGGGAAGTTGTCCAGCATGGTCACCACGTGCGACGGCAGCGCCGCCCGCCGGGCCCATTCCCGAGACACCCAGGTCACCTGCAACGGGGACGCGGGGCTGAGCCGGCGGCGCCGGTGCCGGCATCGCCGGTGCCCGCGGTGTCCCCGTGGCGGTACCTGCTCCTGCGTGGGTATCTCCCCGGTCACCAGCAGCCAGAAGAGCCCCTCTGGCAGCGGCTCCTCGCCCCCCGCGGCTTTGGGCAGCAGCTTCTGGCACTCGGGGATGCTGTACCCGCGGAAGCGGATGCCCTGCGGAGCGCGGCGCAAGCGTGAGCCCCCCCCGGGCCACGGCGCCGCCGGCACCGAGCGGGGCAGGACTCGGCCCTACCTCATCGGGATCCAGCACCGAGGTCTCGTAGATCAGCCCCTTCATGCCCCTCATCCCGCCGTACACCTGCGCGTGGAGCCCGTGTTACCGGTTGCGGTGACACCGGTGCGGCGCATCCCCCGCCGCCCCCCCCCCGGTCTCACCATATCCACCGTGATCTGGCCGATGGCCGTGCTGCCGTGCTGCTGCTTGAAGCTCTTGATCTTCGCCTGCTCCTTGGGGATCATGGAGGCCAGGACATCCTTGAGGTTCTGGGGAGCAGGGAGCGGGGCTGAGGACCCGGTACCGGTGGGGCTGGAGCCGCCCCCCACATCACCACCACCGGGGCCCCCCCTCTTACCGTGGCGGCGCTGGCGCGGCGGGCGGCCAAGAGGACGCACGGGGGGTTCTATGGGAGAGCAGGAGCCGGTGTTACCGGTAGGGCCGTGCCAAGGCGGAAGCGCTGCGGTTCCCTGCGGCAGGGCCGGGGAAGCCGAGCTTTGTTCCTCCACCCACGGGGATTCCGCCCGGATGCGGGCGGGAAGCAGCAGCCGCCGGGAGCCGCATCCATGGCCCGGTACCGGTACAACGGGAACGGAGGGGAGGGATGGGGGGGGGGGGGGGTCCGACACCGGTGGCTGCGCCGCGGCCCCCCCGCCCGTTACGGGCAGGACCAACGGAGGCGGCAGCGGGAAGCCCAAGGTCAAGGCGGCCGCAGGCACCGGTGTCAGCGCTCCGGGCCCGAGGTGCCGCGGGCTCAAGGTCACAGCGCGCCGGTGACACCGGTGACAGCGGGGATGACGGCGCGGACCGGAGGGTGCCCCCCCCCCCCCAAAGCGTGACCGAGGCCAAGTGGGGCATCAGCGGGGCCCAAAATAACGCCCGGTCGATACCGACACCGCAGCGCCCGTTACGAAACGCGGGGCCGCGGCCAACGCGGCCGTGGGGGGGGGTGGGGGGGAACCGGGACCGGCCCTGCCCGGCACCGGCGTCCGGTTCTTCCCCCCCCTCCCCCCAGCACAGCCCCGGCCCGGCGGGGCCGTGACCCCATTGCCCTCTAATAGAAGGGGACAACGGGGGGGGGGGGGGGGGGGGGGACCCCCCCAGTTCTACCCGAGGCCCTACCGGTGCCTCCCCCCCTCCCCCCTTTCATTCGTTAACGGCCGCGGTGCCCACCACGTGCAGCCGCTGCGGTCCCCCCTCTCCAACGGCCCCTTTAAGGCCGCGCACCCCCCCCCCCGCATTGCCCCTTTAAGAGCCGGTGCCGTGCCCGTGTCCCGTGTCCCCCCCCCCCATCGCCCGTTTAAGGCGCGGCCGGGCCGGGCGCGCTCACCTTGGGCCCGCGGAGGCGCGCGGCCGCGCGGGTACCGGCGGCGAGGAGCGTCATGGCGGGAACGGGCGGCACCGGGCGGGGCGGGGCCGGGAGCGGGGCCGGGAGCGGGCGCGGGGCCGGAGCGAGCGGCGGCGGCGGCCGAGGGGGTCCTTAGCGGCGGGCGGGGCGGGGCGCGGCGCCGCGGAGGTCATTAGCATAGCCACGCCCTTCGCCACGCCCCGCCCGGTGCAGAGCCGGTCCCCGTTGGCTGGTCGTCGCGGGGAGGGGCGGGGCTATGCAAATGAGGCGGCGCGGGTAGGGGGGCCCCGGCTGTAGGTGTCCGCAGCGTTCGCCTGATCGTGGCCTTGAGGTGGGGTGAGGCGGAGCCCCGCCCCTCCCGCGTGACGTCACCGCCGGCACCCCCGTGACGTCACGCCGCTGCGTCACCCGCCCCGGGAGCGACGTCCCCATCCCGGGGCCGCTCCGGTCGCGGCGTTGGGGGCGGCCCCGCGACGTCACCGGGCACCGGGCCACGTGCTATGAGGTCATAGGGGGTCCGTGACGTCACCCCGCTGCCGGCCGCCAGGGGCCAGGGGTCACCCGGTGCCATTGCTTCAGCTCTGCGGTGACGTCAGCGCGGGGGCGTGGCCACTGCTGACCGACCCCGCTGACCCCAGGACATTGCCCCGGTGACGGTGACACAAGGACACGGGAACGGTGACACCGGAGCAGGGGTGACACCGGGTGACATATGGGACCATGGGTGACACCGGGTGACATGGTGCCATGGGTGACACCGGGTGACATGGTGCCATGGGTGACACATGGGACCATGGGTGACACCGGGTGACATGGTGCCAGGGGTGACACTGGGTGATGGGGGACACTTGGGACCATGGGTGACACATGGCAATGGGTGCCATGGTGCCATGGGTGACACATGGGACCATGGGTGACACTGGGTGATGGGGGACACATGGGACCATGGGTGACACACGGCGATGGGTGCCATGGTGCCATGGGTGACACATGGGACCATGGGTGACACTGGGTGATGGGGGACACATGGGACCATGGGTGACACACGGCGATGGGTGCCATGGGTGACACCAGGTGACGGGTGCCATGGCGCCATGGGCTGACCAGCACCTGTCAGGAGCCACCCCCACCCCAAGGCCAGCCCATGGCCGGTGGCCCCACACACGTGGGGCCTCGTGGTTGTCACCAGCTCCTCCCGGCCCCACCGCCCCGCACACACCGGAGCCGGACCTGCCCTCACTTGGGCCCACGGCACGGGCACCGCGCGGCCCCTTTATTGCCAGCAGCACGGAAGGGGGGGCCCAAAGCCGGTCCCGGTGCCCCCCCGGCAGCAGCAGGTCCATGGCTGGCAGTTGTCCCACTGGAACGTCCTGGCTGGAGCAGGGCCACGGCCCCGGTGCTCCCCACTCCACACGGGCACAATAAACAGGCCAAGAGCACCGGAGGGGGTGAGGCTGCGGCGGCGGCTCTGGTGCCGCCGTGTGCCCCGGTGCCTCCCGGTGGGGACGAGGTGGAGCAAGAGGTAGAGGCCGTGGCGGTGCCGCGGAGCCCGTGCCCGGTCACAGTTCATCGTGCGGGATGTGCAGCGCGTGGTCACACAGGTCTGCGGGGCCAAGGGACAGCACCGTGGCGCCGGGAGCACGGGCTCAGCACCACGCCGCGGGCACCGAGCGCGGCCCATGCTCAGCACCGGCGCGGCACAAAGGTTACGGCACGGCCTGACCCCGGTGTTTGCGAGCTGGAAATAGCCCTGCGGGAAGGGAGCTGCCGCGGGCGGGCACCCAGCCAGGGGAGCAGCAGCCAAACCCAGCCCCAGCCGCTCTGGGGCTGCCCCATTGGGATGAGGGGGTTTGGGGGGGGGGATGTCCCTGAAGCCTGAACCGTGCTCTGGAGGGGGGGGACGGACCCCGGGGCTCACCCGTGCGCTTGCTGCAGAGCCGGTCCTTGACGTTGTCGGCCTCGTGGGAGAGGAACTCGATGAGTTCATCCTCGTACTCCTCCGCGATGCTCTCGCACTGCAATGGGAGCCGCTATGGGTCAGAGCCGGGTCCTGCAGCAGGCTCCAGCCCCACGGAGCTGCCGGGGCGGGGGGGGGCCAAGCTCAGCCCTGGACCCACCGCGAACTTGAGGCTGGAAGCCACGTCCCCATCAATGGTGACGCCGGAGAGCTCCAGCTTGGTGCCGTCGCGGGAGAGCACCCGCACGTAGCTCTTGCGCTGGGTGCCCGGGTCCAGCTGCTCCCCGTATTCCTTCATCTTCTTGCACACCCGCTCCAGCAGCTCCGTCAGATGCGCCTCGGAGCGGGCGTAGGGAACCTGCAGCAGCGGGAGCAGGCGTTGGAATGGGGCAGATGGGCCCAGGGCTGGAGCAGCTCCCATAGGAGCCAGGTTGGGAACACTGGGGCTGGAGGAGAGCAGCTTCCAGTGCCTGAAGGGGGTTACAAGGATGCTGGGGAGGGACCTGCAGCAGGGAGTGGAGTGATGGGACAGGGGGTGATGGGTTCAGAGGGGAACAGGGGGAGTTCAGGTTGGATACAAGGCAGAAGCTCTTCAGTGTGAGGGTGCTGGGGCACTGGGATGGGTTGAACGGAGGAGGTTTGGATGCTCCATTGCTGGCAGTGCTCAGGAATGGGGCTTGAAGCAGCCGGGCCATGGCTCACCTCCACCACGGACTGGCTGCCGTCGGGGTTGATCCGGAACGAGCCCATCTGGATGGTTTTCCTGGGATCCACCTGGGCGATCTCCCACTCCAGCTCATCCACCAGTGCCCGGCACGCTGCGGGACAGCGCAGTCAACGGCACTGCCTGGCCCTGGACCCATCCCCACCACCCCATCCCATCCCAACCCTTCCCATCCCATCCCATCCCATTACATCCCATCCATCCCATCCCATTCCTTCCCACCCCATCCATCCCATCCCATCCACCCCATCCCTACCATCCCATCAATCCCACCCCACCCTTCCCACCTCCGCAGTGCAGGTCCTGGCTCCGGCGGGCGCAGGCCGTGGGCAGCAGCAGAGCCGCAGCCAGGCCCAGGCAGAGCGCGGGCAGGATGTGGCCCCTCATCCTCAGGGGTGACCTGCGGGCACGGGCGGCTCCAGCGCTACTCGGGGGCCTCAATGAAGGGCTGAGTCCAGCCCCCTATGGAGCCCCCCCATGGACAGGATCAAACCCAGCCCCCTATGGAGCCCCCTCATGTATAGGTTCAAACCCAGCCCCCTATGGAGCCCCCTCCCCTATAGGCTCAGACCCACACCCCCTATGGAGCCCCCTCCCCTATAGGCTCAGACCCACACCCCCTATGGAGCCCCCTCCCCTATAGGCTCAGACCCACACCCCCTATGGAGCCCCTTCCCTGTAGGCTCAGACCCACACCCCCTATGGAGCCCCTTCCCTATAGGCTCAGACCCACACCCCTATGGGGCCCCTTCCCTGTAGGCTCAGACCCACACCCCCTATGGAGCCCCTTCCCTGTAGGCTCAGACCCACACCCCCTATGGAGCCCCTTCCCTGTAGGCTCAGACCCACACCCCCTATTTAGCCCCTTCCCTATAGGCTCAGACCCACACCCCCTATGGAGCCCCTTCCCTATAGGCTCAGACCCACACCCCCTATTTAGCCCCTTCCCTATAGGCTCAGACCCACACCCCCTATGGAGCCCCTTCCCTGTAGGCTCAGACCCACACCCCCTATGGAGCCCCTTCCCTGTAGGCTCAGACCCACACCCCTATGGGGCCCCTTCCCTATAGGCTCAGACCCACACCCCTGTGGGGCCCCTTCCCTACCGGGTCCCGTTCGCAGCCCCCTCTGGAGCCCGTTCCGAGCCCCCCCCCCCGCCAGGGCCTTGCCCGGAGCCGCGGGCCCGGCCGAGCCCCCCGCACCGCTCCGCGCCGCTCTCCCGCCCCCCGCCACGGCTCCTGCCCCGGGGCTGCCCGCGGCACCGCCTGTCCCGGCGCTCCCCGTCCGCCCGCCCCGCCGCGGGGCGAGGCCGCTCGGAGCAGGCGGCGGAGGAACCGGGCGGGGCGGCGGAACCGGCAGGACCGGTCCAGGCCGCTCCGAGGCCCGCGGCGGGGCTGTCCCGGGCGCAGGCAGCGATAAGGGCAGCCCGGGAGCAACGCTGAGGACCCCGCGCTGCCAGGGCCCCGGCCGCGTGGCGCTCGGCCCCACGGGGGGGCGTGGCCTGCTGTGACTCCACCTCCTCCGCCTCTGACTCCGCCCCCTCGGCCACCCTGGCCGCGTCCCCGCCAGGACCCGGGTTCGAGTCCCGGTTCCCCCCCGCCGTGTCCCCGGTGCCGGTCCCGGAGCCAAGCAGGAGGCAGCGGCGGGGGTGTCCGAGGCTGCTTTATGAGAGCGCCCGG
>NW_026640534.1:0-11277 GCF_028554395.1 Pezoporus wallicus | reverse complement strand
TTTACATAGGGGCAGCTCTGGGGCTGCAGGGGGGTCAGTGTAGGGGTGCAATGAGCTTTACATAGGGGCAGCTCTGGGGCTGCAGGGGGCTCAGTGTAGGGGTGCAATGAGCTTTACATAGGGGCAGCTATGGGGCTGCAGGGGGCTCAGTGTAGGGGTGCAATGAGCTTTACATAGGGGCAGCTATGGGGCTGCAGGGGGGTCAGTATTGGGGTGCAATGAGCTTTACATAGGGGCAGCTATGGGGCTGCAGGGGGGTCAGTGTAGGGGTGCAATGAGCTTTACATAGGGGCAGCTATGGGGCTGCAGGGGGCTCAGTGTAGGGGTGCAATGAGCTTTACATAGGGGCAGCTCTGGGGCTGCAGGGGGTTCAGTATTGGGGTGCAGTGAGCTTTACATAGGGGCAGCTCTGGGGCTGCAGGGGGTTCAGTATTGGGGTGCAGTGAGCTTTACATAGGGGCAGCTATGGGGCTGCAGGGGGTCAGTTTTGGGGTGCAGTATAATGGTGTCATGGGGTCTATATAGGGGCCACCATAGGGCTCCAAAGGGGTCACTGTCGGGGTGCAGCGGAGCAGCTATAGGGGTGCAAAGGGGTCTCTATAGGGGCTGCTATAGGGGCCGTTATGGAGCCGTTACCGTTATCTATGGGGCGGCCCCACAGCCCCACCCCGCACCCATGGGGCAGGAGGAGCCGCCCCACACCCTGTGGGTGGACTGAGGGCTGCCCCATAGGAATGGGGGGGGGGGGGGTCCCCCATCCCTGACTCCCCCATCCCTGACCCCCCCCTCCGGGCCCCCCCCCCAGGCAGCCCCACAAGCTCACGGTGGTCTGGACCCGGCGCAACCGGAGGGTCTGCTCCAAGGTGCGCTGGGGGGGGGGGGGGGGGGGGGGGACGGGACCTGTGGGGTTGGGGCTTCTATGAGGATCCATGGGGCTGGGCGATCAGTGGGGCCATGGGGAGGGGCTGTGAGTGGGGTTCTCTGGGGGGGGGTCATTTAGGGGGGGTCTATGGGGAGAGGGAATTTGAGGAGGGCCGGGGGTGGGGGGTTCTTGGGGGGGCCCATGGGGGGATAAACAGGGGTTCAGGGGGTCTAGGGGGGTTATGGGGCTGTCTCTGGGGGTTATGGGGGGGGTCTATGGGGGTTATGGGAGGGTCTATGGGGGTTATGGGGCTGTCTATGGGGTTATGGGGGGTCTATGGGGGTTACTGGGCTGTCTATGGGGTCTGTAGGGGTTATGGGGCTGTCTATGGGGGTTATGGGGGGGTCTATGGGGTTTATGGGGATGTCTGTAGGGGTTATGGGGGGTCTATGGGGGTTATGGGGATGTCTATGGGGGTTATGGGGGGGTCTATGGTGGTTATGGGGCTATGGGGGTTATGGAGGGGTCTATGGGGGTTATGGGGCTGTCTATGGGGTCTATGGGGGTTATGGGGATGTCTATGGGATCTATGGGGGTTATGGGGGGTCTATGGGGGTTATGGGTCTGTCTATGGGGTCTATGGGGGTTATGGGTCTGTCTATGGGGTCTATGGGGGTTATGGGGCTGTCTATGGGGTCTATGGGGGTTATGGGTCTGTCTATGGGGTCTATGGGGGTTATGGGGCTGTCTATGGGGTTTATGGGGGTTATGGGTCTGTCTATGGGGTCTATGGGGCTGTCTGGGTGGGGGGGGGCGGTTGGGGTCTCTGTGGCCAGGGGCGGCTGACAGGGGGGGTGCAGCCCCACAGCTGGCAGCCGGGCATCGAGAACCCGTACCGGGGCATGGTCGTCTGGGTGGTCCCTGAGAGCATCGAGGTGGTCGTCACCCTCTACCGGGTGCGTGTCCCCGTCCCCGTCCCCCCCCCCCACCGTGTCCCCTCCTATGGGGTCCCCATGGGGTCCCCCCCCCACACCGTGTGCTCATGGGACCCCCCCCCCCCCCAGGACCCCCACGCCACCACCTACGATGACAAGGAGTGGAGCTTCCTCATCGAGAACGTGAGTCCCCATGGGGGGGCCCTTGGGGATGGGGGGGTCCTTTTGGGGCTCCCCTAGGGGATGTGGGGGGAGTCCCATAATAGAGAGGGGACCCTTGGGTTGGGGGGTCCGTGTGGGAGATGGGGATCCCCTCTTGGGGTTCCCTAGGAGATGGGCATCCTCTGGGGCAGGGGGTCTTGATGGGGGTCCCCTATTAGGGATCCCTTGGGGCACATGGGGGGCCCATGGGAGATGGGTTCCTATTGGGGGTCCCCTGTTGGGGTCCCCTTGGTGATGGGGTCAAATTGGGGGTGCCCTATTGGGGTTCCCCCGTTGGGGTCCCCTGGGTGATGGGGTCAAATTGGGGGTGCCCTATAGGGTTCCCCCGTTGGGGTCCCCTGGGTGATGGGGTCAAATTGGGGGTGCCCTATTGGGGATCCCCAGTTTGGGTCCCCTGGGTGATGGGCTCCTGTTGGGGTTCCCCATTGTGGCTCCTATTGGGGGTCCTCTCTTGTGGTCCTCTGGGTGATGGGGTACTATTGGGGGTCCCCATTGTATCTCCTATCGGGGTCCCCATTGTGGCTCCTATTGGGGTTCTCCATTGTGGCTCCTATCGGGGTCCCCATTGTGGCTCCTTTTGGGGTTCCCCATTGTGGCTCCTATTGGGTTCCCCATTGTGGCTCCTATTGGGGTCCCCCATTGTGGCTCCTATCATGATCCCCATTGTGGCTCCTTTTGGGGTTCCCCATTGTGGCTCCTTTTGGGGTTCCCCATTGTAGCTCCTATCGGGGTACCCATTGTGACTCCTTTTGGTGTCCCTATTGTGGTCCCCCATTGTGGCTCCTATCGGGTCGCCCATTGTGGCTAATATCGGGCTCCCCATTGTGGCTCCTATTGAGGTTGCCCTATTGGGGTTCCCCATTGTGGCTCCTATCGGGTCCCCATTGTGGCTCCTTTTGGGGGTGCCCTATTGCTGTTCCCCATTGTGGCTCCTATCGGGGTTCCCATTGTGGCTCCTATTGGGGGTGCCCTATTGCTGTTCCCCATTGTGGCTCCTATCGGGGTTCCCCATTGTGGCTCCTATTGGGTTTCCCCATTGTGGCTCCTATTGGGTTTCCCATTGTGGCTCCTATTGGGGTCCCCATTGTGGCTCCTATCGAGGTTCCCCATTGTGGCTCCTATTGGGTTTCCCATTGTGGCTCCTATTGGGGTCCCCATTGTGGGTCCTTTTGGGGGTGCCCTATTGCTGTTCCCCATTGTGGCTCCTATCGGGGTCCCCATTGTGGCTCCTATTGGGGTCCCCATTGTGGCTCCTCTCAGGGTTCCCATTGTGGCTCCTTTTGGGGGTGCCCTATTGCTGTTCCCCATTGTGGCTCCTATCAGGGTTCCCATTGTGGCTCCTATCGGGGTTCCCCATTGTGGCTCCTATCGGGGTTCCCCATTGTGGCTCCTATTGGGGGTGCCCTATTGCTGTTCCCCATTGTGGCTCCTATCGGGGTCCCCATTGTGGCTCCTCTCAGGGTTCCCATTGTGGCTCCTATCGGGTTCCCCATTGTGGCTCCTATCGGGTTCCCCATTGTGGCTCCTATCGGGGTCCCCATTGTGGCTCCTCTCAGGGTTCCCATTGTGGCTCCTATCGGGTTCCCCATTGTGGCTCCTATCGGGGTTCCCATTGTGGCTCCTTCTGGGGGTGCCCTATTGCTGTTCCCCATTGTGGCTCCTATCGGGGTTCCCATTGTGGCTCCTATCGGGGTTCCCATTGTGGCTCCTATCGGGTTCCCCATTGGGGTCCCCTCTGACCCCCCCCTACCCCGCAGGAGTCCCGGGGCCGCCGGTCCGTGGTTGCGGGGGCTCCGCTGGACCTGGGCCGCTTGGGGGGGGCGGCGGCGGCGGCGGGGGGGGGGCCGCTGGCTCTGTCCCTGTCCCTGCGGCCCCGCTCCCGCAGGGTGGCGGCCGCGAACCTGCGCCTGCGGCTCAGCGCCAGCGTCCTGCACGAGGGGCACCCCACGTGAGCGGCACCGGGGGGCACGGGGGGCTTGGGGGGCACTATGGGGGCTTGGGGACATGGGGGGCACGGGGGACTTGGGGATATGGGGGGCTTGGGGACATGGGGGGGTTGGGGACAACGGGGGGCTTGGGGACATGGGGGGCACTTAGGGGGGCTTGGGGATATGGGGGGCTTGGGACATGGGGGGCACTATGGGGGCTTGGGGACATGGGGGGCTTGGGGACATGGGGGGCACTAGGGGGGACTTGGGGACATGGGGGGCACTTAGGGGGGCTTGGGGATATGGGGGGCTTGGGGACAGGGGGGGCACTATGGGGGCTTGGGGACATGGGGGGCACTTAGGGGGGCTTGGGGATATGGGGGGCTTGGGGACATGGGGGGCACTAGGGGGGCTTGGGGACATGGGGGGCACTTAGGGGGGCTTGGGGATATGGGGGGCTTGGGGACATGGGGGGCACTATGGGGGCTTGGGGACATGGGGGCTTGGGGACATGGGGGGCTTGGGGACATGTGGGGCTTGGGGACATGGGGGACGCAATGCATGTCACATGCGTGTTCCATGCGTGCCACATGTGTGTCCCATGTGTGTCCCATGCGTGTGCCGTGTGTGCCCTGTGCCATACATGCCACAGGTGTGTGCCATGGGTGTCACATGTGTGTGCCATGTGTATGCCACGCGTGTGCCATGTATGTGCCACGCATGTGCCACATGTGTGTGCCACGTGCATGTGCCACGTGTGTGTCACGTACATGTGCCACGTGTGCCACACGTGTGCGCCTTGCGTGACCCATGTGTGTGCCACGTGTGTGCCATGCGTGTGCCGCGTGTGCCCTGTGCCATGCGTGTCACACGTGTGTGCCATGTACGTCACACATGTGTGCCGTGTGTGTCACACCTGTGTGCCATGCATGAGCCATGTGTGTGCCATGCATGTCACACGTGTGTGCCATGTGTCATGTGTGTGCCATGTGTGTTACACATGTGTGCCATGCGTGTCACACGTGTGTGCCATGTGTGTCACATATGCGTGGCACGCGTGTGCCATGTGTGTGCCACATGCGTGCCACATGCATGTGCCATGTGTGTCCCATGCGTGTGCCGTGTGCCCTGTGCCGTGCATGTCATGTGTGTGCCATGCGTGTGCCCTGTGCCATGCGTGTCACACATGTGTGCCGTGTGTCACACATGTGTGCCATGCATGAGCCATGTGTGTGCCATGCGTGTCACACGTGTGTGCCATGCGTGTTACATGTGTGTGACATATGTGTGGCACGCGTGTGCCATGTGTGTGCCATGCATATGCCATGCGTGCCACGTGTCCCATGTGTGTCCCATGTGTCTGCCGTGCGTGCCTTTTGCCATGTGTATCACATGTGCGTGCCATGCATGTGCCGTGTGTGCCCTGTGTGTGCCATGCGTGCCACATGTGTGTGCCCTGCATATGCTGTGTGTGCCATGCGTGTCACACGTGTGCCATGCATATGCCATGCATGTGCCGTGTGTGCCCTGTGTGTGCCCTTTGTGTGCCATGTGTGTCACACGTGTGTGCCATGCGTGTCACATGTGTGTGCCCTGTGTGTGCCATGTGTGTCACACGTGTGCCATGCGTTTCACACGTGTGTGCCATGCGTGTCACACGTGTGTGCCATGCGTGTCACACGTGTGTGCCCTGTGTGTGCCATGCGTGTCACACGTGTGTGCCATGTGTTTCACACGTGTGTGCCATGCGTGTCACATGTGTGTGCCATGCGTGTGCCATGTGTGTCACACGTGTGTTCCATGCGTGTGCCCTGTGTTTGCCACGCGTGTCACACGTGTGTGCCATGCGTGTGCCATGCGTGTCACACGTGTGTGCCATGCATGTGCCGTGTGTGTCAGACGTGTGTGCCCTGTGTTTGCCCCTTGTCGCACGTGTGTGCCATGCGCGTGCCATGTGTGTCACACGTGTGTTCCATGCGTGTGCAGGGACGAGGACATGCAGAGCGTCGCGAGCCTGCTGAGCCGCCCGGGGGACGTGGCCGACCTGGGTGACTTTGAGAGCGACCCCGAGGAGGAGGAGGAGCCTCGAGGGGGGCCCCCCCCTGCCCCAGCCCCCCGAGGTGGCCCCATCAGCCCCCCAACACCCCCCCATCGCTCCCCATCCCCCCCCCATCGCCGCCCCCCCCATTGCCCCCCTTCGCCATTTCCCCCCCGCTGCCAAGGGGGTGCTCTGACACCCCCCCCCCCCGTACCCCAGAGTCCCCCCGAGAGCTGCAGGCGCTGCCTGAAGAGGAGGAGGTGGAGGAAGAGCCCAAGCCCCCCCCCTCACGCACAGGTGGGTTTGGGGGGGCTTGGGGGGGGGGGGGATCAGGACTCTCAGCCCCCCCCCCAAGTGTCCCTGACCGGTGTCTCCTGCAGGGCCCCCCATAAAGGAAGGTGATTGTGGGGATCCCCCCACACTGGGGTTACAAAGAGACCCCCCCGGCCCTGGGGGTGAACAACCCCCACCCCAAAAGATGGACGTGGTGAGTGGGGCTGGGGAGGCTCGGGGACTCCTATGGGGGGGTCTGGGGTCACCTTGGGGGGCTTGGGCACCCTCTATGGGGGTGAGGCTTGGGGTCCTCTATGGATGGGAGCAGGGGGTTCAGTGACCAAGTGAATGGGGGGGGGTCACCATTGCTGGGGGGTGTTTGGGGACCCCATCCTTGCTGGGGGGGTCCCATAGGGGCTGGGGGTACCCTGCGCACCCATCCTTGCTTTGGGGGGGTCCCATAGGGGCTGGGGTCACCCCATGCACCCATCCTTGCTCCGGGGGGGTCCCATTGGGGCTGGGGTCACCCTGCACACCCATCCTTGCTTTGGGGGGGTCCCATAGGGGCTGGGGTCACCCCATGCACCCATCATTGCTGGGGGGGTCCCATAGGGGCTGGGGTCACCCCATGCACCCATCCTTGCTCCGGGGGGGTCCCATTGGGGCTGGGGTCACCCTGCACACCCATCATTGCTGGGGGTGCTGTCCCATAGGGGGTGGGGGCACCCCGCATACCCATCCCTGCTGGTGGGGGGGTAGGGGGGCTCCCATAGCGACTGGGGGCACCCCATGCACCCATCCGTGCTCGGGGGGGTCCCATAGGGGCTGGGGTCACCCCCATCCTTGCTGGGGGGGGTTCCCATAGGAGGTGGTGGCACCCCATGCACCCATCCCTTCTGTGTGGGGGGGGTTCCCATATGGGCTGGGGGCACCCCATGCACCCATCCCTGCTCGGGGGGGGGGGTCCCATAGGGGCTGGGGGCACCCCATGCACCCATCCCTGCTGGTGGGGGGGAGCTCCATAGGGGCAGGGGGCACCCCATGCACCCATCCCTGCTAGTGGAGGAGGAGCTCCATAGGGGCAGGGGGCACCCTGCGCACCCATCCTTGCTCGGGGGGGCTCCCATAGGAGGTGGGGGCACCCTGCGCACCCATCCCTGCTGGTGTGGGGGGGGGCTCCATAGGGGCAGGGGGCACCCTGCGCATCCATCCTTGCTCGGGGGGGTCCCATAGGAGGTGGTGGCACCCCATGCACCCATCCCTGCTGGTGGGGGGCTTCCATAGCGGCTGGGAACACCCCGCACACCATTGCTGGGTGGGTGGGGGGTCCCATAGGGGCTGGGGGCACCCTGCGCACCCATCCTTGCTCGGGCGGGGGGGTCCCATAGGAGGTGGGGGCACCCTGCACACCCATCCCTGCTGGTGGGGTGGGGCTCCCATAGGGGCTGGGGTCACCCCATGCACCCATCCGTGCTGGTGTGGGGTGTGTGTGGGGTGTGTGGGGCTCCCATAGGAGCTCCGGGGGGAGGGGGGTGCGGGTCCTGACCCACCGCCAGCCCCCCCCCGGGGGCAGCGGGGCGCTGCTGCGCTGGTGCCAGGCGGCCACGGCCGGGTACCGCGGGGTCCGCGTCACCAACTTCAGCACCTCCTGGCGCAGCGGCCTCGCCTTCTGCGCGCTCCTGCACCGGCACCGGCCCGAGCTGCTGTGAGCCCCGGGGCCACCGGGAGAGGGGGGGGGAGATGGAGGGGACGGGGGGGACACAGGGGGGGGGATATGGGGATGGGGACATGGGGGATATGGGGGGGATATGGGGGGACATGGGGGGGATGGGGGGGGGATGGTGGGGGGATATGGGGGGGACATGGGGATGGGGACATCGGGGGGACATGGGGGGGGATATGGGGATGGGGACATGGGGGGAACATGGGGATGGCAATTGGGACATTGGGGGGGATATGGGGGGAGCATGGGGGGGATATGGGAGGATACGGGGATGGGGACATGGGGGGGATATGGGGGGGGCACGGGGATGGGAATGGGAACATGGGGGATATGGGGATGGGGACATGGGGGGGACACGGGGGTGGGGATGGGGACATGGGGGGGGGATATAGGGGGGACATGGGGATGGGGATGGGGACATGGGGGGGGATGGGGGGGATATGGGGGAGACACGGGGATGGGGACATGGGGACGGGGATGGGGGGATATGGGGGGACATGGGGATGGGGACATGGGGGGGATATGTGGGGGGACACGGGGATGGGGATATGGGGGGGACACGGGGATGGGGCATCCTGGGGACACGGGGATGGGGATGGGGACACGGGGGATTTATAGGGGGGGACGACACGGGGATGGGGACATGGGGGGGGTATGGGGGGGGACACGGGGATGGGGATGGGGCCATGGGGGGGACAGGGGGATGGGGCATCCTGGGGACACCGGGACGCAGATGGGGACATGGGGGGGTTATGGGGGGGGGACACAGGCATGGGGCATACTGGGGACACCGGGATGGGGATGGACACATGGGGGGGATGACACATGGAGATGGGGCATCCTGGGGCCATTGAGATGGGGATGGGTACATGGGGGGGGACAGGGGGATGGGGACGGGGACATGGGGGGAACACAAGGATGGGGCATCCTGGGGACATGGGGATGTGGGATGGGAACATGGTGATGGGGGGCACATGGAGGAGAACCCTGGGGATGTGGAGAAGGACATGGGGGTACCCTGGAGAGATGGGGCTGTAGGGGGGGGGGTAACCCTGGGGGACCCCCGAAGGAACCAAGCTCCCCCTCCAGTGACTACGAGGCCCTGGACCCCCTCGACATCCGGGGCAACAACAAACTGGTGCGTGTGGGGGGGGGGGGTGTTGGGGTGCAGGGGGGGGGTTCCCCGGTACCGGGGTCCCCTCCAGCCCCCATTGTCGTGTGTGTGTGTCCCCCTTCAGGCCTTCGATGCCTTCTCTGCTTTGGGGGTGCCGCGGCTCCTGGACCCCGCGGACCTGGTGCTGCCGCCGGCCCCCGACCGCCTGGGGGTGATGACTTACCTGAGCCAAGTGCGGGCCCGGCTGCAGGAGCCCCCCCCCGGCACCGCGCACCCCCACATCGGCTCCGTTCAGGGGGGACCCCCATGGACACCCCCGGTCCCACAGCCTGGTGCCATTAAGGGGGAGCCCCCATTGACACCCCCGGTCCCACAGCCTGGTGCCATTAAGGGGGAGCCCCCATTGACACCCCCGGTCGTACAGCCTGGTGCCATTAAGGCGGTGCCCCCATGGACACCCCCAAACCCACAGCCTGGTGCCATTGAGGGGGAGCCCCCATTGACAGCCCCAAACCCACAGCCTGGCTCCCTTAAGGGAGAAACACCATTGTCACCCCCAGTCCCACAGCCTGGTGCCATTAAGGGGGAGCCCCCGTTGACACCCCCAAACCCACAGCCTGGTGCCATTGAGGGGGAGCCCCCATTGACACCCCCGGTCCCACAGCCTGGTGCCATTGAGGGGGAGCCCCCATTGACACCCCCGGTCCCACAGCCTGGTGCCATTGAGGGGGAGCCCCCGTTGACACCCCCAAACCCACAGCCTGGTGCCATTGAGGGGGAGCCCCCACTGACACCCCCAAACCCACAGCCTGGTGCCATTGAGGGGGAGCCCCCATTGACACCCCCAGTCCCACAGCCTGGTGCCATTGAGGGGGAGCCCCTATTGCCACCCCCAGTCCCACAGCCTGGTGCCATTAAGGGGGAGCCCCCATGGACACTCCCAAACCCACAGCCTAGTAATGGCCATGGGGAACCCCCATTGACACCCCCAGTCCCACAGCCTGATGCCATTAAGGGGGAGCCCCAATTGACATCCGCAGACCCACAGCCTGGCAATGGCCGAGGGGAGTCCCCATTGGCACCCCCAAACTCACAGCCTGGCAATGGCCATGGGGAGTCCCCATTGACACCCCCAAACCCACAGCCTGGTGCCACTAAGGGGGAACCCCCATTGGCACCCCTGGACCCACAGCCTGGCACTGGCCAGGGGGAACCCCCATTGACACCCCCAGTCCCACAGCCTGGTGCCATTAAGGGGGAACCCCCATTGACACCCCCAGTCCCACAGCTTGGTGCCATTAAGGGGGAGCCCCCATTGACACCCCCAGACCCACAGCCTGGCACTGACGAGGGGGAGCCCTCTCCTGTCCCCCCAGACCCACAGCTCAGCACCACTGAGGGGGGGCACCCCTCAGAACCCCGCCTTGGTTCTTTTAAGGGGGGAGCCCCATTGACACCCTCAGACCCACAGCTCAGCACCACTGACGGGGCCCCCCCATCAGGCCCCCAGCTTGGCTCCATTGAGGGGGGGCCTCCATTGGACTCCCAGCTTGGCACTGGACGGGGGGGTTCCCTCTCAGTCCCCCAGCTTGGTCCTGTTGAGGGGGGTGCCCCAGGGCCCTCCCCCGACCCCCAACTCAGCATCACCGAGGAGGGGTCCCCCTCAGATGGTTCCATTGAGGGGGACCGCACCCGGCCCCCCCCGGACCCCCCGCTTGGCCCCGGCCATGGGGGACCCCCTCCGGACCCTGCAGTGTCAAAGGGCGCTGGTTCCAGGCCCCCCCCGGGGGTGCTGGTGCCCCCCCCGAGGCTGCACCGCGCCGGGGGGGGTGGGAGTCGCCCCCCCCAAGGAGCCCCCCCCGGCCCCGCACCCCCCCCCCGCACCAAAAGCTTCTCCCATCTGCGCGACGCCGACCTGGTGCGGAGGCGGCGCCTGGAGCGGCGCGGGGACCCCCCCCGGAACCCCCCCAGGGTGAGAGACCCCCCCCCAACCAACCCCCACTCCGGGGGGGGGGCTGTTATTGTAGGGTCTACCCTGATGCCCCCCCTCAGTTATTGCCCCCACCCCCAAAATGGGCCGGCCCTTGACACCCCCCCCCCCCCCTTCTCTCCCTAGGGTGATGGGGACACCGGGACCCCCCCCGCGGCCCCCTCAGCCCGGCCCCAACCTGGTGAGTGGGGG